>NC_053392.1:372707462-372709962 GCF_905171765.1 Bufo bufo | reverse complement strand
TTCCTGGTCAGATCCGTGAGAGGCTTGGCCAGCATGGAAAAGTCCCTGATGAACTTCCGATAATAATTGGCGAAGCCCAAAAAGCGCTGCAGGGAACGAAGACCACTGGGCTGGGGCCACTGTAAGACAGCCGAAACCTTCTCAGGATCCATGGAGAACCCCTCAGCGGAAATGATGTAACCTAAGAAGGTTACCTGGGATCGGTGAAATTCGCATTTCTCAAGCTTACCGAACAGCTTGTTCTCTCGTAACCGTTGCAACACTCGTCTGACATCCAGAATGTGGGCCTCCATGGATTCAGAATATACCAAGATGTCATCCAAATAGACTACCACACACTGCTGCAACAGGTCACGGAAAACATCGTTGATGAATTCCTGAAAGACTGCGGGCGCATTGCACAACCCAAAGGGCATAACCAAGGATTCGTAATGACCGGTCCTGGTGTTAAACGCGGTCTTCCACTCATCGCCCGCCTTGATCCTTACCAGGTTATATGCCGCCCTCAGGTCGAGTTTGGTAAAGACCGTGGCCCCTTTAAGGCGATCGAACAGCTCGGAAATCAAGGGTATCGGGTAAGCGTTCTTGATCGTGATGCAATTGAGACCCCTGTAATCGATGCAAGGCCTCAACTCACCGCCCTTCTTTTTCACAAAGAAAAATCCAGCCCCTGCCGGGGACGAAGATTTGCGAATGTGTCCGCGTGAAAGCGCCTCCCTCACGTACTCCTCCATGGCCTCATTCTCCGCTACCGACAGTGGATAGACTTTGCCACGAGGAGGAACGGCACCAGATTGTAACTCTATGGCACAATCGTATGGGCGGTGCGGAGGTAGGGCAACCGCGCGCACCTTATCGAATACATCCCGGTACTCCACGTATTCAGGAGGCAACAGAGAGTCCGAGGAAGTACACAGCAACTTGACAGACCCATGGATGCAACTAGCCCCACACTGCGGTGACCACGAGAGGATCTCGACCGATCTCCAATCGAAAGTCGGATTATGCTTCTGGAGCCAGGGGTACCCCAAGACCACCGAGTAGTGTGGAGACGAAATAACCTGGAGGCAGACCGACTCTCTGTGAACGGCACCAATGGCTATCCCCACTGGAAGGGTCTCATGAGTCACGTGTGGCGGCAGAAGGGGTCTGCCGTCTATCGCCTCAAGAGCCAGTGGGGAACCTCGAGCCTGCAGAGGAATGGAATTGGCGGCAGCGAACACACTATCAATGAACAAACCACCAGCACCAGAGTCCACCAACGCCTGGGTCGTCACCGAGCCCCCGACCCAGGAGAGGACAACAGTGATCAGTGGTTTGTCAACACGGGAAACCGGGGACGAGGAGACTCCACCCAAGATCTGCCCCCGACAGGATCTCAGGGTACGAGCGTTTCCCGGACGGTTCGGACATGCCAACCGAAAATGCCCACCGAGACCACAGTACATGCATCGGCCCTCGCGTCTCCGGAGTGCCCTCTCCCCCTCGGACAGGCGAGCAAACCCCAGCTGCATGGGTTCACCCCCAGACAAGTCATCCCCAGGAGGCGTGGGAGGAGAGGGAGGCACGGGTGGGACAGCAAACGTAGGCACCAATCTGTTAGAAGACCTCCGCAGGTTCTCCTTAAAGGAAGGTCTCTCCCTGAGTCTGGTGTCAATCAAAATCAGGAAAGAAATAAGAGACTCGAGCTCAACTGGTAGGTCCTTAGCTGCAACCTCATCCTTCAAGGCATCCGAGAGACCATGAGAGAAAGCAGCGACCAGAGCCTCATTATTCCAGCCCACCTCTGCTGCCAGGGTACGAAACTCAATGGCGTATTCAGCTACGGATCGTGAACCCTGTCTGATGGACATAAGGAGCTTCGCAGCAGAGGCAGCACGAGCCGGCACATCGAATACCTTCCGAAGAGAAGCAACAAAACCGGAAAACTCGGCAACCACCGGATTGTTGTTCTCCCATAAAGGGCTGGCCCAGGCCAAGGCCTTGTCCGAGAGCAGCGAGATCAAGAAGCCCACCTTTGATCTCTCAGTAGGAAAGGCATGTGGCAGCAACTCAAAATAAATGCCCACCTGGTTAAGGAAACCTCGGCACTGAGTTGGCTCTCCCCCAAAGCGCTGTGGAAGAGGGGCAGAACCGGTCATACCCCGAAACACCGCAGGCGCAACAACAGGTGTCGGGGTAGACTCTGGCGCAACAACCGGAGCGGCAGTAGGAGCGAGCCCAGGAGCGACAACCGACCCATCGGCAACGGGAGCGAAATGAGCCGTGCGTTCAAGCAGGGTTTGCAACGCCACAGCGAACCGACCCAACAGGTGATCCTGCTGATCAAGTCTGGCAACCAGCGTGGGTAGCGAGGATGGCCCTGTACCGTCAGAATTCATGGCTTGGTCCTAATGACACGGAACCATGAACCAGACGTACAACAAGAGATAAGTGAAAATAAGAAGGCTTTATTGAAAATAAAGCTGTAAAGCAAAAGTCCAAACGGATGGTGAAACCG